>NC_048308.1:25479111-25501624 GCF_013100865.1 Trachemys scripta elegans
GTGAGGTTCTTACCCACGAAAGCTTATGCTCCCAGTACTTCTGTTAGTCTCAAAGGTGCCACAGGACCCTCTGTTGCTTTTCACTTGATGTAGTGCATCATGTTCCCTTGCAGGGAGGCAGCCAAAACACAGGGAGCAGGGAGCTATAGTCTTTCTCTCACCTGCCCAATTTGGGGTGCTATGAGCCCCCGGGGAAGGAGTTGGGTAGCAGCTTTACCACTCCCATGAGCACAGCAACAGTGGTTGGGACTGATAGATAAACTGTGGGTGTCAGCACTAAGAGGCAGCACACCCTGCCCATGAAGAGGAGAGATTACCATGTAACACTGTAGCCATTGTAAACAGCAGCGATTGGCTCAGTAGAATCACATCCAGCCCACCTGGGCTAGAGGGCAGGTCATGGAAACTTGGAGTAGAGAGAGGAACAAAAGTGAATAAATGGCCTATGGAGGCTCCTCAGGATAGTCTTAGTCCATCCTTGCAAAACACCAGATACTAGGGCAAAGCTGAGTAATTCCCTTGTACAAGTGGCCAATTAGAATTTTACAAGGCTGGTTAACCTAACCTATCTTGAGTCAAGTAATATGATTTTTTTTTTAATTTGCTGCTGTAAACTGGCTCTGAACACAGTTATACTCAGATAAGAAGACAGTGTTTTAGGTTCTAGGCTAGGTCTAGAATATGTTTTTTAAATGTGCTTTTACTAATGGCATGCATGAACAAGCAAACCATGTTTAAATATGTTAGCAGCAATCATAAGAACGGCCATACAGGGTCAAGCCAATGATCTGTCTAGCCCAGTATCCTGTCTTCTGACAATGGCCAATGCCAAGTGCTTCAGAGGGAATGAACACAATAGACAATCACTGAGTGATCTATCCCCTGCTTTCCTCTTCTGGCAATCAGAGGCTAGGGATACCCAGAGCATGAGGTTGCTGACTATCTTGGCTAATAGCTATCCTCCATGACCCCAAGAGCTATCCTCTCAGCTATCTTCCATGACCTTATCTAGTTCTTTTTTGAGACCATTATAGTTTTGGCCTTCACAGTATCCCCTGGCAATGAGTTCCACAGGTTGACTGTGCGTTGTGTGAAGAAGTATTTCCTTTTGTTTGTTTTAAACCTGCTGCCCCCGGTTCTTGTGTTATGTGAAGGAGCAAATAACTCTTCCTTATTCATTTTCTCCACAACAGTCACAACGTTATAGACCTCTATCATATCACCTCTTAATCATCTCTTTTCCAAGCTGAAAATTCCCAGTTTTTAAATCTCTCCTCACATGGAAGCTGTTCCAGATCCTTAATCATTTTTGTTGCCCTTCTCTGTACCTTTTCCAATTCTAATATATCTTTTTTGAGATAGAGTGACCAGAACTATGCAGTATTCAAGTTATGGGCATACCATGGATTTATATAGTGGCATTATGATATTTTCTGTCTTATTATTTTTTCCCGTTCCTAATATTCTGTTAGCGTTTTTGACTGCCACTGTATATTGAGCAGATGTTTTCAGAGAACTATCCACAATGACACAAAGATGTTTTTGTTGAGTGGTAGCAGCTAATTTAGAACCCATCATTTTGTTTGTATTGGTGGGCTTATGTTGTCCAATGTGCATTACTTTGCATTTATCAACATTGAATTTCATCTGCTATTTTGTTGCTCAGTCACCCAGTTTTGTAAGATCCCTTGGTAACTCTTCGCAGTCTGCTTTGGACTTAACTGTCTTGAGTCATTTTGTATTTTCTGAAAATTTTGCCACCTCACTGTTTACCCCCTATAATCCTATTATCAACCTGCTAACATGGTTTCAGTGGTGATGTGGAGGAGGCTATGGTGTTAATTTTACCTACTATTTTTTAGACGTCACCAGAATTTTAGGGACATGGTTAAGAGGTGAAAAATATTGAAATGAGCATTTAGCATCAGTATTTGTCTACCCAGTTTTACTTTACCCAGATTTACAATTTGGAGACAGTAAATTATTGGACAAATAAATATTTTTGTGCAAAATTGAATGTTCCAATTAAACTGGATAGAACTATTTTCTTGAAAACTCTTTTGCCATGTCCAGATCTGTTAAGATAAATTCATCCTGTGTAAAAAAAAAAAAAAAAAAAAAAAAAAAANTGGACAAATAAATATTTTTGTGCAAAATTGAATGTTCCAATTAAACTGGATAGAACTATTTTCTTGAAAACTCTTTTGCCATGTCCAGATCTGTTAAGATAAATTCATCCTGTGTAAAAAAAAAAAAAAAAAAAAAAAAAAAATACTTTTCGGTGAATTAGATGATTTTGAAATTCTTTTTTCTTTGTTGCCTAAATTGGAACTTTACAGGATTATGGGATTTTTCCTGCTTTGATCAAGGTTAATTTGCCCTGATTTACCTTCTCCTGACATAAACAAATCAATATGCCACTGTAATTTAACTGGATTACAGTGACTGCCCAAGGTAAAGATTTTAAAAAGAAGAATCACACCGCATGAAGAACAATGCTGTGCAAGGTGGCGTAAAGTTGTAGGAAGTATGAAAACTTCTAAGAAACACTAGTAGGGGCTATCAAAGGAACTTTATATTTCATTTGCCAGCAACCACAAGAAGTCAATGCAATTTGCCCATCTTGAGGCTCATTAGTGGAATACAGCAGCCTTCTCAGGGAAATTGTCAGACTCTTGATATAATATTGACTTAGTGAGGGTAATTTTAGCTACTGTTTGGAAGTAAATGGCAAGCATCACAAATTGTAATAAGCTAACACCTGGTGGGGCAAAGGGGGAAAGTGCAGAGGTTTCTAACTCTTTGGTACTAGGAATCACATTATTTATTTATTTTTGGTGCAAAGTCTGGTGGGAGTACTGAATGTGCACTAGAACTGATTGATGCAGAAAAAAATATACACATCAGCTGATGTCAACCAAAGATCTCTACACTTAAAATTAATGTGGCAGACAAGCCAAACACAGCCCACAGAGTTCCACAGTGCAGTTCATGGCATACTCCTCTTTAACATGGTCGTGTAGACAGTGACTCTCTCAGCATGAATTATTCTATCCTGAGCCAAGCAAAAAACCAGTGGACTTCGCACCAGAAAGATCCAAATTAAAAGTGAGGGCAACTGCAATCCTCAGGCGCCTGGTAACCTAGGGAAACTTTAGTCACTGGTGCATCTCTTAAGCACCACAGATACACATTTCACCGGTGTCAAAGGAAATCTGCAAAAATGTTGAGCAAAATGTAGAGGATTTTATCTTATTTCTTTAAAAGGATTAGAGGGAATTCTAGGGCAACACATTCTCTTGTAGTCAGTATGGGATCATAGCAAATATACTACTTTAAAAATTATAAATACTGAAATATGTTCCACGGAGTAACATTATTCACATTATTTAAAAACAAAAGTAATATGTATGACTTGCAACACTGATTCTTTAATGCATGTGTCATGACCTAGACCAGGGATCAGCAACCTTTGGCATGCGGCTCGCCAGGGTGCTTACCCTGGCGGGCCTGGTCAGTTTGTTTACCTGTCACATCTGCAGGTTCGGCTGATCGCGGCTCCCACTGCTGCGGCTCGAGGCCAATGGGGGCTGCGGGAAGCGACGCGGGATGAGGGATGTGCTGGCCACGGCTTCCCGCCACCCCCATTGGCCTGGAGCAGCGAACCGCGGCCAATGGGAGCTGTGATCAGCCAAACCTGCCAGTAAATAAACCAGCCGGCCTGCCAGGGTGCTTACCCTGGAGAGCTGCGTGCCAAAGGTTGCCGATCCCTGACCTAGACATTAAAAAAAGGCCAATGCAGACCATTGGTTGGTAGTCTGTGGAGAGTTGACTGGTCATATAGCTCTCCTCATTGCTTCAGTCTGACAGGGATATGAAACCAAGAAAAAAAATTGATTTGACTTTATTTCATAAAGTACAAAACAGTGAGTGCTCTATCATCTTCTAAAAGTTTTGCAATGACAGGTGGGAGGGAAGTAGGTTTCACACTAACAGATTGGAGCAGAGGTGATCCACAAACCAATCACTCTCCTGGATGTGGTCCACACCACAGAAAAGTGTGAGAACCCCTCTGTGCTGGGGTATACAAACCCCACCACAGACAGGAAGGAGTTAAAGAACAGTTTTGGCTCCCCACTGCACCTGTAAGGCACACCAGGTTTGGAAGAGGAGCCTTAGAAGGGAGAGCCCCAGTTCAGAAGAGCATGTGTGGTGGGTTGACCTCTCCCCATTATGTCTTAGAAAGCGACACTATGGAGAGCAAAATTGCCTGGGTTCTAGAGAATGCTGTGTGATAGTCCTTGGGACACTACGCTGGGCTATGGCTCGTGAGGTATCTCCTGAAAGAAAGAAAGCTAGGGATGTATATGGATTATATTTTGTGTTATGCCTTTCCTTTGTTGCCTATCCTCTGAGGCCTGAAGAGGGTTGGGAAAGAAGTTCTAGAGATAGGCTATGATAGTCAGAAGTCTAGGGAAGAAGCAGGAGATCTGAAAATAGCAAACCTTAATCACCTGCTACATGAGGGCCCTAGGCTTGGAACCTAGAGAGGAGGAACTAGGTTCCCCTAAAAACATCCAGGAAAGGTCTGCTTAAGGCCCCAAACAAAGGTTTTAAGGAGTAGTGGTCCTAGAGTTGACCTGGCACAAGGCTGCCAGACTGTTTTTGGACTGGACTCTGACTTACCCTGAAAAGGGTGAAACTAAACATGACCTGGCTGGGGGGCTGAGTCACAAAACAAAGGGGACCACCAGCAGACCTGAATGGTCAGTGTGTGGGGCTACAGAGAGGAAAAAACCTTACAATGCTGCACCCAGTCATGAGGGAATGCACTGGCTGATGACTCACTTTGTCACATCCTGACTTATGCTATGTCTACATTACCACCTTTGTTGGCAAAACTTATGTTGCTCAGGAGTGTGAATATTCCACACCCCCTGAGAGTGATATAAGTTATAGTGACATAAGCTCTAATTTGCACAGCGCAATGTCAGCAGGAGAGCTCCTCCTACCGACGTAGCTTATGTCACTCACAGGGGTGTTTCTTTTATGCCAATGAGAGAGCTCTTTCCTGTTGGCATAGAACATCTTCACTTGTGCTGCACTGGCACAGCTGAAGGTGTAGACATGGCCTTAGCAGAATTAATGGAAACAAGGACTAACTAGATGAATTTTTTTTTTTAAATGGAGATATCCCATCTCCTAGAACTGGAAGGGACCTTGAAGGTCATCAAGTCCAGCCCCCGCCTTCACTAGCAGGACTAAGTACCGATTTTTGCCCCCGATCCCCAAGTGGCCCCCTCAAGCATTGAACTCACAACCCTGGGTTTAGCAGGCCAATGCTCAAACCACTGAGCTATCCCACCCCCCTACCAGCATTAAATAAGGAGAAATTTAGGCTGAATATCAAGGAAAACTTCTTGATCTGACAATGATATCTATGTATTAGGCCGGAGATGGACTAGTCTCCCAAAGAAAATGATCACAGTTCCATGGCCTTTTTCATTTAAAATTAAACTGGACAAAACCAGTCAAAAATCTATTTACACAATAATCTAAAAATCTATTGAAACAATCCTGCAATGACAATGAGATTGACTAATGACCTAACAGATCTTTCCCATTTGTAACTTCTGTATTTCTTTGGCGATGTCTGTGCATAAGGACCAGGGGCTATTATTGGAATTCAGCAAAAGTGGAGGATCATTTTACATGTAAGAATAAATAAATAAATAAAACAGGGACTGTAACAGAAAAAGGAAGCAATAAATAAAGAGAAATTAAGTAGATTTTCAGACTCTTCTAGACCCACATGCAAAAAGTCTTAGCCAATACCATGTAACTCCTATTAGCATGTATATGCTATACCAGATGGGTGAATCTATTATCCATGTTCACAAGTCTTAAGATCTATGCAAATTTCACTGGATATACAGTACAACATTTATAAACAGATTTGGGGGCTCTCCACATTTTTTCTCACATGGTTCCCCATATAAAATATGACAGGATAGCAGACAATGCACTGTCTTTATAGCTGTTCAGGTACTAGATGCATATTTTAATCTGCATTAAAAGGTTAATTTCATGGTGTAAGATCCATCATTATTGGGTGTTTGTGCAGTATCATTGTAGGTGCCAAACACCTAGAATATACCAAACGTAGATCTGAAGTAAAACATATATTGTAAAAATGGGAAAGAAGATATAGCTCAAGTCTTAAACAGTTATTCTGAGTGAAGAAATTACACCTGCTGTTAGCAGCAGTAGAATTTACTGTTGGGAGGAGGAGGAGCATCAAAAAGGCAAATATGCTCTTGAGAATATAGAAGGAATTGTACATACATAAAGCCACACCCAGAAGCCCCTGTAGTTTTTGCATACAAGTGAGACCACACCCCTAAAGGGATGTCTCCTCTGTATGTAAATAATACTACTCTCCTTAAGGCCTGTCTATTCTGTATGTAAATAACACCACAACCCTACAGGCCTGTCAACACTATACATAAATGAGGCCATAAAATTGTGACTTCTCTCATTTGCTTTGGCAGTGTAGGTGCTTAAATCTCTCAAGTGTTATTCAGAAAGTTCTGGGAAACAGGGAGTCTGACTGACAGAAATGTAAGTTCCATTAATTGATGGGGGAGGGGAAGGGACTGCTCAGCTACTTTGAAAAAGTGTTATATATTGGATGTAAGGGTCAGAAATTAAAACATTGGATGTGTTCACACAATTATCTCTGCTCTATCAAACAGGAGGATCTATGCCAAACCATAGCTGCAAAAATGTCTGGACTGTGTAGTATTTAATCTAGTGACGCCTCACATGATTTTCAGTAGTCATGCATTTGTAGTCACAACACCACAGACTGTTGTTATCTTCACAATAGTATCAGGAAGGCTGAAGTATATAGGGCACATCAAAATCAATCATGTGCCCTAGGCGAAACTTCCACCTTGCATCCCCCCCCCCCCCCGCCCGTGGCAGCTCTCCGCCCCCCCCGCCCGAAGGCGCCCCCCCCGTGGCAGCTCCCCGCCCCCCCGCAGCAGCTCCCCCCCTCCACCCTGAGGGCGCCCCCCGCAGCAGCTCCCCTGGCCCGGGGAGCCATGCGGCAGCTCCCCACCCCAGCTCACCTCTGCTCCGCCTCCTCCCCAAGCACGCCGTTGCCACTCCACTTCTCCCGCCTCCCAGGTTTGGCGCCGCAAGCCTGGGAGAGAGAGAAGCAGAGCGGGGCGGTGTGTTCAGGGGAGGAGGTGGAGCAGAGGTGAGCTGGGGCGGGGAGTTTCCCTGCGTGCTGCCCCCCCCCCTTTACTTGCTGCAGGCGGCCCTCCCCACGTCCTCCTGCCCCAGCTCCCTCCGTCTAAATACTGACAACGACCGGGGCGGCCAAAGATCCGGCCGCCGCCGAAGGACCCAAAATGCCGCCCCCCAAATGCTAGTGCCCTAGGCGACCGCCTAGGTCGCCTAATGGGTTGCACCGGTCCTGAAATCCATGCTTCAATAAAAGTGCTGGAAGACAAGCATTTATTTTTTTTTCCTTAATAAAGAAACCAATAATGAAAAGTACAAAAAGGTAAATTACTTACAGCTTGCATGTGTTTCCAAATACTGCATGCTTCATGGGGTCTTAAATAGAATGATGCAGTTTTACAACTTGTCAAAGCTGGAAGACCAGACAATACAAACCAGACAATGCAACAAAAACAGAACACGTTAGGGTGGGGATTAAAGTAGTAAAATAGAAGAAGTTGTACATATATGATTAGGGAGAGGAGGGGACCGGGAGGGTGGGGAAAAACACTGGGTTAGGTGGAATGGCAGTCTGGCATTCTTTCAGACAGCTCCATGTTTTTTATCCAAATGCATCTCATCTTTTTTTCTTTTAAACTGTATTTTGAACTAAAGGCAGAGCTGCAGCTGATGTCAGTGGAGTCATGCCAGTTTACTTCACCAGAACTATACCAACTTACACCAGCTGTGGATGTGGCTCTGGCATGTTATACTGCCAGTAGAAACTAAGAATAGTTAAGTTCCTAGACATGCTGCCTGATTATTAAAACTGGGTCTTGATTCCGAAAGTCCCTGTGAAGTGCTCAGCATAGTGAACAAGGCTGATGTGCTCCAGAGTAAGTTTGAGTGGAGGATAGTTAGAGGAAGACCAGGATGTGAGTTAGCACAAATAGGTTTAATGCTCAGAATAGTCCTGAGCACTGGAGCAGCAGGAAATCTACTGCTCGCTCCCTGACTAACAGGTGTGCAGGTCAAAAATGGGCAGAGATGGCCGTGTCTGAGGATATGGGTTGAGCATAAGCCTCATAATGCTTAGCATTTCCTTCTTAGGCCTTACTCCTGCGCCTAAGCAGAAGACAGTTGGTGATCATGCAGCAGCACTCACCTTAGTGCAGGATTGGGTTCCCTTGCACCCCCCTGCCTTGCCCATCACTTTTTGCCTTGTGCCTACACATGCAATGTTCTGTACCTGCATTGAGCACTGCATAACACTGGATTAATAACAATAAGCCATGGAATATCACCCAGGAGTTCCAGCTACCCTCTTTACAATCCATATTTTAAGTGTTATACCAGTAAGTGTGTTTATTCCTCTTCTTTTTTCCAATGATTTACAGGCATCTAGTTGTGAAGCATTTATTTTTTGGCACATTGGCTTGGAGTGGACAGGGCAGTATATGCCGAGCCCATGACCTGGCAGAAATTCTGAAAGGGCTTTCCTTGGGGCTCAGTACTAGATGTGAAAGCCTCTGGATTTATTCTGTTTTCAGATGGGCATCTCACACAGTTTAGATGTCTTAAGATTGTGAAAGGTTTTTCTTGTGGTGTAAGTCACTGAATGAGAACATCACAGCAGAATAAACATTCACTGGACTAATTCCCAATTTAAGAAGAACTGAATAAGATTTTAGAGGAAATCTATGTTGGACTTTTGTTCAAAACAAGTGAAATCTGAATAAAAAATTTATCCAACCCTGTTTATATCAGCTATGTAGCAGGGCATGTCTTCATTGCTTACACATATTTATTTCTTCTTCGCCAGTATGCAGAATTCAGTTTGTCATTGCTGACACAGGGCTGATTTTCCAAGTATATGGGGGATCCAGATAAAGAGATGTGTAAGGCTTGTGTGTAATATTTATGTTAAGCTAAAAGCTAGAAGTTCAGCTGTCTGGTATCTGGCTCCCTCTTGTGCTTCCTATTTTTATGACACATACTCAGTGTTCCCAGAGCATTCCAGTCTTCCTCTCACTTGCTGTGTTGCCTCCCCAAATGGTCATATTCCTTCATAATGAGAAGCAGTAAAAACAAAATAGGACAAATTCAACCCTGTGGTAACCTGCAATAGGGGCTGCACATGAAAACTGATTAGTTCTATCATCATCAAATTACTGTGACATAGTAATATTGCTAACTATTAGCTAGAACAGAAAACATAGAGCACCTCCAGACTATAACATTTGAGCACGCTTGCAAACTGAAATTGTGAAATGCAGCTGCTCCTGGAACATAACTAGGGAAAAGGCTATGCACCATTGCAAATGGGCTCCCCCATCCTCTCCAGGAAAACTCTGACTGGTAATCCCTCTTGATGAATTAAGTAGCACATTGATCCACCAAGGTACCTTTAACACATGTGTTTATTTACCACTTTCTTAAACTCCAGGTACAATGCAACCATATAGCAGCAATTATGAAGAGCCCCCTTGCTGCTCCTTGGGTTAGCCTTTTAAACTGCCTGCCTTGCTTCTCCAGGTGGTGAGCTAATTACCTCATTAATTCATCAGGCTACCACTAGGTGTAAGTGCTCCCATCTACTTTAACCATAGAGCCCAATTTGAAACTGTTAACAGCACCCTGTCACAGTTACCTATATCTTCCAGCATCCATACGTTATCTCTGGCTTAATCAAAGATGAGTACTGGTAATTATTGTAAGCAACGGGCTTACACCTTGGAAAAACTAAAATTTATAGAATACATTTTGTTATTGCTCTAAATGTCAGTTCAGGGTTATGCAGTGTAGTTGTAGCCATGTCAGCCCCAGGATATTAGAGAACCAGAGATATTAGAGACCAACAAAAGTTGGCCCAATAAGAGATATTACATCACCCATCTTCTCTCTCTAAATTCAGGATTATAACATATCTAGTGATCACTTCCATCAGTCTGTGCTCTTTGCTCCAAATGTGCATGTACTCTGCTCTAAGGAACTTAAGGGGCAGAACTGACATTCAAAGCTTTCATGGTGAGCCTGTCAAGATAGTTTATCTCACTCCATGGCCTTCTTAAATCAGTTTCTCATGTTTCCTCCCTCAAATCCCTCCCCAATTCTCATTCCTCATCACTGGCAAAAAGAGCGTGTTTACACTCTGTTTAAAAACAAAACAAAAGACATGAACTACCATGATGCATATATGCCTATAATTCAATATTGATATAGTCCTATATCTGTGCCCATGTCAGAGAGACTGTGACTTTGAAGCACCAGAGCAACTTCAATGTATGCCCAAGAGATTGCACCTTACCAAAGATGCCCTATCCACCTCCATCAATACATGAATTTATACTATACAATAATTTTAACAGTTGTGAATTTGCTGGTTTCCAAAAACTGCTGGGGGGGAGGTGTCTCTTTTGCAGTGTAAATGAGTCAGCATCATGCTGGTGGCTGGATCCAGATGACAATAGAAAGCTCTAACATCCAAAAACAAAAAAAAGTAAAAAGTGAGTGGGGATTTTTGACCTTTGCCTCCCAGAAACTCTATATGGAACCTTCCCATTTCTGCGGTACTCGCCAATGTGGGGCGTACATTTGCCTTCGTAACTTTCCAAAGTCAAATGAAGAGAAGGTTGACCACATTGGCATTTTTGCAGTTCATTCCAAACTTCAGTTTGGAGATATTTTTACAGTCCACTCCATATTTAATTAGGATGCTGTTACTCTCCTTCGATGAACTGTTCCATAGACCCACTGTCCTCTCCGCCTTCAAATCGTTCCTCAAGACCCACCTCTGCCATAGAACCTACAATAAATTGCCTAATTAATAATAGTTGAGAGGCCGTGGTGCCTACTTGATGTGTATTTATATTTAAACAATAATGATATCTAAAAATTGTACATATTGATCCACCTTTCCCCATCCTTCATATATTGCTTTTGGTTTGGGAGGGAGAATTGGAACTAACAATGCATGTGCCTGTCATCACCCAATAACTATACTTCTATATGGATCTCTTGCATTTCTTGGCTTTTTAGATTATAAGATATATGGGGCAAAGACCAGGCCTTCCAGTGTTTTTATACATCCCCTACACAATGGGGCCCTATTGGGACTCCAGGTGCTAATGTAATGCAGATAATAGTAGCAAAAGTCATCAATCAGGAAATCTACAAAATAAGAAAAAATAGCTTACCTGAAGCGTCTCCCAGGGACCCAACAGCAATGGCTGCTGCCTTTTAGGGATGGTATTTCTGCCTAACTAGGATGCTTTCAGGAGATTTCCTGCTGCCTCTTTAGATGTGCTACCCTGTCTCTCCTGCCTCTCACCCCAGTCTGCTTGTTTTTCTCATCCACCTGTTATACCGAGTCTTTTAGACTGTAAGCTCTTTGGGGGCAGAGACTGTCTTTTATTCTATATTTGTATAGTGCTCAGCACAATGGGCCCACTCTGGTTGTGGCCATTAGGTGCTTTCAAATAAATGTTGATGATAATAATAGAACAGCAATCAACCCATGGCCATGCATGTACAAATAACAAAGTAACCAGTGGGGAAATCAACCCTTAGACCTTCAACATCAAAGCACAGTCCTCTACCACTTCAGCTAAGGGAGTAACTTTGTTAAGTAGCTGGCTGTTATAGTTGTTGGGGTCAGCCACTACAGGACAACGTGAACACATGGAAGGCTATCAACTGGGGTTTCCCAATTAGGCACATTCTGTACTATTATCCCTGGGTTTTTGCTGTCACAGCAAAACAGCAAGGAAAAGGAAAATATGTAATAATCAAAGATAGCCAAGACATCTAGGCTAATAGATGATAGAGGGTCTGGGATTTAACAGTAAATTTTATAACAAGGGAAGATAGTTAAGAGGAATCTATTCAGAGGAAAATCCAATCTGTCTGGATACAACCAGGCAAAACGATCTGTGAAACGCTATAGTTGAGCCAGGAAGTTAGTCATATGAAAGATGTATATTTAATATCTACCACCTTCTTCCCAACACTAGACAATCACCAGGAGGGTGAGGGGATGCAAACAGCTACCGAACCCCATTGTGTGCATTGATCTTTGCAAAAACCTATTTGGGGAAACTCACTGAGCTGAAAAGCAACAGAGGGTCCTGTGGCACCTTTAAGACTAACAGAAGTATTGGAGCATAAGCTTTCGTGGACGAATGCCCACTTCATCAGACACAAGATGAAGTGGGCATTTGCCCACAAAAGCTTATGCTCCAATACTTCTGTTAGTCTTAAAGGTGCCACAGGACCCTCTGTTGCTTTTTACAGATTCAGACTAACACGGCTACCCCTCTGATACTTGTCGTTGAGCTGAAAATGTCCTCCAGTCCCTGTGAGTTTAGATCGAGGGACTAAGTAAGGCCTTGTCTACAAAGGTAAATGTACTGCTATAGTGTATGTCTACCTGATTATACTTCCCAGCAGCTGTGTAGACATACTGCACTGCACAAGCTAGAACAGTAAAAATATCAGTGTGGTCCATCAGCATGTGTGGCGGCTCAGGCTAGCCACCCAGGTATTTACGCAGGGGATTGGGAGGCTAGCCCAAGCCACCACCTGTGCTGCCACTGCCATTTTTAAGTGCACTAGTTTGCACAGAACTAGCCCATGTATGTCTACCTATTGGGAATTTCACCTCCCAGCAGCTGTGTAGACTCATAGGTATACTATTATAACCCTCCACACTCCAAACTGTGGTATGGATACTCCTATGAGTGGCTTTTCTCTGGTTTAGCTTAATCCCTCCCTTCCCAAGCAACATAAGATAAACCAAAAGAGGTCTGCATGGGGGCATATATTGGTATGTCTATAGCAAATTAATTTCACACCTTTGGTTATGCTGAAAAAATTCCCATGTAAACAAGACCTTAAAAAGCAGAGCTGGGGAGGACAAAAGCAACCCTGCTCTTACATGAGTGGTACAAGAGAATGGCTAAGTGTGTACATTTATTTATGGAAGCTGACTAACAGCTGTACTGAAGCCAAGTGAGAACACAAACCCAGCCAGATACACTAACAGCTAACTTCAGCTGCCTCTCTCATGTTTTCCAAAGTGCACACCGTACATATTCAGCTGATGCTGCAGGTGTAGAATCACCAGTTATCAGGGACACAGCTGACTGTCAGCTTTTGCATATTTTGGGTGTGTTTTCATTTTGCTGTTTGGTGGTTTTATTCTCCTAAATTTCTCATGTGTCCAGATGAGAATATAAACCTAATTGTTATTGTTTCTTTCCAAAGAATGATTTCTTTCAGATATGCTATCAATATTTTTGCCTATATGAACCAAGCTTAAAAAAGCAATACACACAGATGGAGAGAGGTCCGAAGGACTAGCCGAAGTGTTGGGGGGTGAGGGAGATGCTAATTCTGCAATACCATAATCCCATCTAGGTTTTCAGGGGACAGGATAGCGGGTTTTGTTTCTGAATATTGTGCGGTTGTTAACCAAGAACAGAGAATGTAGCAATAAAACACCAGAATACTAGGCCAGCATTACTGACGTTGAAAGACAGTTAAACTTGCATTAAGAGAACCTTTTAACATGACTTTCTTCCCTCCACAGATCTCTTACTATTAATGATATTGTATAATTATGTAGCAATTTTCATTCAACAGGATCTGAAACAATTTTGTAAATACTGGGTCATAGTCTGTGATCCTGGTAGTGAGGTCAATGGGACCTTTAAGTCAGAATTGGACATTGTCTACATATAGCATGAGCTGTAATGCGTCCCCCCACTGGGATGGAGGGCAGCAGGTGACAAGTGCATATACAGTAAGGTGAGGGAAAATATTTGTTATTGAGGCAAACCTCTATCCTAATGAAAAAGTGCATTATATTCCAAACCTGTTGCTCAGACCGAGTAATTACCAACAGTGAGGGGTATAGGAATAACAACTAAAGCACTTTACTGGACATTCTCCAATATCTGAAATTATTAAATATATTCCTCTTGTCAAGTGGAGTTTAATAGTTTGAACAGCGCTTTGGTTATCACCATTTGCTGATCAAAAATAACTGTGGTAATGAGAGCTGGCAACAGATCTGAACTGATTTGTTTTGTGTTGCATTTATTAAAACATTCTGGATCAAGATAAAAGATTTGGGGGTTGTGGTGAATAATCAGCAGAACATGAGCTCCCAGTGTGATGCTGTGGGATAGCTAATGTGAATCTGTGATGTATAAACAGGGGAATCTCGAGTAGGAGTAGAGAGGTTATTTTACCTCTATATTTGGCACACGTGAGACCACAGCTGGAAACTGTGTCCAGTTCTGGTGCCCACAATTCAAGAGGATGTTGATAAATTGGAGAGGGTTCAGAGAAGAACCCCAAGAATGATTAAAGGATTAGAAAACATGCCTTCCAGTGATAGGCCCAAAAAGCTCAGTCTATTTAGTTTAACAAATAGAAGGTTAAGGGGGTGAAATGATTACAGTCTATAAGTGTCTACATGAGGAACAAATATTTAATAATAGGCTCTTCAGTCTTGCAGAGAGGGGTATAACACGACCCAACAGTTGGAAATTGAAGCTAGACAAATCTACCCTGGAAATAAGATGTAAACGTTTAATGGTGAGAGCAATTAACCATCGGAACAATTTACCAAGGGTCATGGTGGATTCTCCATCACTGACAATTTTTCTAAAAGATATGTTCTAGGAATTATTTTGGGGCAGTTCTATGGCTTGTGTTATGCAGATGATCACAATGGTCTCTTCTGGCCTTGGAATCTATGAAACCTTTTTTCTAAACATTTATTATTGTTTCACATGCATTGAAATGGGAGCTGGATGATGAATATGGATAACACCGGACTGAACTATTGTTTGGTTTCACAGTTGCCTCTCTTAAAAAAGCTGTCTCCTGCTGGAGTGCTATTTTGTAATCTCGTACAGCAAACAATACTGTAATATACTGAGTCACAACAGAGACAATGCTCTCCATTTTCTATTGCAAGCATGGGTCATTCTGTTTACATCTGTTTGCAGAATCAGGGCCTATAAGGTGTTTGAGTGTGAAGGCAGTCACTCTCTAAGCCACAAGCCAGCTCCATAGCCTTTCCACTGTCACTATTCCAGTTCCTGAGCTGAAACAGGAAATGCACGTCCTGCCCTTTACACATCTACTACATCTCAGTCAGTGCCATGTGGTCTGTATAGTCATTAACCTCAAGGCCCTGTCCCTTCATGAACACCTTATCCCCTTCCCTTGTGGCTGTTTTTACAGAGCTGCTATAAAGACTATGTGTAAAAATCTGTAACATACAATAAGAATTTATATTCATTGTTATTAATCAGAGACCAGGGCCCCATTGTGCTAGGCACTTGTACAAACACAGAACTAAAAGATGGTCCTTTTCTCAAAGAGCTTACAATCTAAATATAAGATAAGAGACAACAGATTGATACTGTTTGATGGGGGAATACAAGGAAACTATGAGATAATACTGGTTAGTTTGATAAGCAGTAGTCACAACACAGCAGCTGCTTAACCATTGTCAAGTTTTCTCTAGGAATCAGAGCAAAGGAGAGGTTCAAGAAGAGATTTAAAGGTGAATAATGAGGTAGCTATTACTATTATACAAGGTTTGCAGAATCCATCTACGTACCAAGCAGTCAACTTGTGGAACCAGTTGCTGTTGTGAGGCCAAAACTATAGCCAGGTTCAAAAAGAGTAAGATAAGTTCATGAAAGATAGGTCCATCATTGCCTATTACCCAAGATAGTCAGGGATGCAAGCCTGTGATCTGAGTGTCCCCATGCCTATGAGTGCCAGGAGCTGGGACCGGACAACAGGGGATAGATCACTCATTACATTGCAATGTTCTGTTCATTCCCTCAGAGGCATCTGGTATTGACCACTGTCAGAAAACAGGATACTGGGCTAGAGGGATCATTGGTCTGACCCAGTCTGGCCATTCTTATACCAACTCCTCAGCCATTCACCCCCTGTGCAATGGACCTTCCCTCTCCCAACCCCGACACACGCTCATTTCACGGGAGGCTTTCTCTGGTCCTTGCTACCTGGGTGAATTTCATTCCTAGTGTTCTAGTTCCTTTGTCTCAGCTGACTGCATCCCTTTTACTATCTGTTCAAAAGTTTCAACTACTATTTTCAAATGTAGAGAGAGAAAAAGAAAACCCTATTATATGTAATTGGAATAAATATATACCATGTAACAGAGACCATAAAGACAGCAGGATGGGCTATGCAACTGTTTATAAATCATAGTTCAAATGACATCTGATTTGTAAGTGTGCCAGAATCACTGATATTGTTTGGATTTGACCTACAATTATTTGAAGTAACAATTTTTATTAAATTCTTTATTATTTTCAAGGAATTTAAATTATTTTTATCAGGTAAGTTAAATACAATGAAAACAGAACAATACCTCTACACAAACAATGAACTGAAATAAGAAACAGCAATGCCATAAAGATAAAAACCTGAAATTTTAATATAGGTTTTCTATCTAAATTATGGTAGAGAAAAAATGAATGTATTAAAAATGATGTACAAAGAGAAAAACAACTACAGTCTGAACAGTGGAAATGAGCACAAATATGAATGGATTTTTTTCTTTTCAAAACATTCTAAAATTTCCATCCCTGCTGAGACTGTGTTATAGCAAAGTACTTAAGCTCATTCTTGACCTTGTCTTCTTCCTTCACTGTAAATTTCCATGCACCACAATGGCACTGGATTAAGAAAAAATAATAACCGGACCTTCCATTTTTATAATAAATGAGGCTGATAGTTTGTCATGGCAAGAAAATCCCAAAAGCACAACGTTGGGGGGGGGTTGTTTGTTTGTTTATTTGTTTCTTTTAAAGGGAAATGCCCACAGGATTTTAAATAATTTTATTCTCCATTAAAAGCGTTCAGTTACTGTCTTTAATAATTTGAGTATCTACCTATAGATTCACCCCAAAATAATATAAAAGAGATATAAAATATAACACACGGGGTAGTTTTGTCTCGTTTTGACAAAGCATTATGTACATGCCTACATTACATAGTATACAACCATTTAAAAACGTAACTCACTCTCCCCTGGTTCTCCACTACAGTGGATATTGAGAGAGCCAAATTTGCTAAAGATCATTAAATCACATTAAGTGACAAAGTCCACTAAAAGATGGGTTTAGTAATGGCTCTGACATAGTTTTAACCTCAGGCTCATACTTAGCCTCAGCTACCAAGGTGACAGGCATCGTGGAACAATGTAGATGGAAAGCACTTATACAGTTTTTTTACATTCCAAGCACTATACAAACATGATTATTATTGTTAATTATATGCATTGACAACTATCAGAATAAGATCTTCGTTTCCTAGGAATGTACAAATGCACAGAGAGAGGCAGTTACTGCTCCTAGGATCTTATGATCCAGAAAATATTTAACTAAACGTTAAAATATTAACTAATTTTCTATTAGATCATGGAGTTATTTCCTTGGCAATGTGGTGGAAACACCACTATTTGAAACATTTAAAACTGGACTGTAAAACACAGCCAGAAACAATCAGGCACTGGCAGGGGGGATAACGGATAATATGACATAAAGGTCTTTTCCTTCCCTAATTTCTGTAATTAATTATTAGAGTGATTGGTTGCTTTTCAGTACAATTTCGAGGTTGCTTACATTTGTGCAGGAAATTATTACTCCTCTCTTGCTCACAGGATTCATTGCTGAATGTGATGACTTGCTGTGGAAATGTGTGTCCATTTCACTGCATTGTCAATAATAACTATATAAGTAGAAGCAAAGCTGGAAGTCTTAATGCAGTGACCAAGGCTTTCACTCCAAAACTTAGGGCTTGGCTACACTCGGTACTTCACAGCGCTGCCACGACAACGCTGTGAAGCGCGAGTGTAGTCGCGCCACCAGCGCTGCGAGAGAGCTCTCGCAGCACTGTATGTACTCCACCTCTCCGAGGGGAGTAGCTTGCAGCATTTACTTTTTTTATTGGTTAAATGAAACTACTTTAAATTTGCTGCATATAGAAAGAAAAAAAGTTTATCAAAACATGTTTTACATGTAAAACTAAGTGATTTATTAAACAAAAACTTGCATAAAAAGAGTGTATGTTAATACAGCCACAAGAGGCACTCATTTGTGATGAGTACCATAAAACACTGATGGTCCATTCACTATGAAAACTAACTTCTACGCACTTTAATTTCACCAGGTGCCTGAACAGGTCATTTGCTACATGTTTGAAATTTAAGTTAGTATTTGGGACTTTTGTCTTGGTGTCCAGGCTTCCTGTACTCTGAGAAGTGCCTGTGCACATATTGTAGGACTGTATCAGCAGTGATGTAGAAGGGCCTGCATTTTCTTTTAATGATAGAGGAGCCACAATGTGTAAAATGAAGCTCCTAATACTATTAGGGTGCTGTGTGGAGTCAATGGCAAAACTCTAATGGGAGCAGGATTGGGCCCTAATTAATTGAAGTTTGCAAAGTGCTTTGAAATCCTCCACTGGAAGTTACAGAAGTGCAAAACATCCTCTATAAAAAGTCCCCAGCAATAGGGCTTCTACCAACTCCCTTGGGAGATTGTACTTTGGTGTAAGAGATGTCACTCTCAGGAAGTCCTAGCTCGCAGGCATCACCTAAATGACTCCTACCTCCTGAATCTTTTTTGGATGTGGCTTTTTACTGTTCTATTCACTTCTTGTGTAAACTCATATGTCTCAGAGGAACTTCCTATCACATCAATGTGAGTATCATAAGGAATAACCAGAACTTTGGGGAATCGGGATTTTATGCTCTCAAATGCTTGTTTATATTTCAGCCTTTCGGATCTGGTGTTGCCATCAAGAGAGAATCTTTCTTTACGTAATCTGCAATGAAGTTTTGCAGACAAATCTTCAATTCCCTCTTTGGCTCTTTCTAATTCTCTAGAATCAGAATCTGCTCTGGCATTTTCTAGATATATTGTGGTGATCTCACCATCTGTGACTCCACGACTTACAACATTGTATTTTGCCAGACTTTCCTTGTATAAAAAATGTTTCATGTAGCAATATATATCTGTGTCAAGGACAACCACTTGTTCTTCCCTGTTTACATTATGGACAAAAGTATTATTTGGCTCCACAAATAGTCCACGCTTCTCGGTCCTGGTGTTAGGTCTTTGATCCGGCTTTCTCTCTCCCCTTTTGCCCTTCCTGGAAAGGGAATTTGCTTTTAATAACAAATTGTCTTTTAGTGACTTGATTGCTGGGAATGACCCTTGAACAGAAATTTGCCCATTGGATTGCAAAGGACTGAAGCTCAAGGCTGGGATAGTCTTCTGAAGCTCCTGCACGAGATCTTCCAAAATGTATTTATCTTCAAAAATGGACAAATCAAGAACAGACGAGACACAGGTGAAGACCTATACGTGTAAAATAAAAGCAATTAATAAGTGCATCCCAGCCGTGACCACATGATTAGGATGCTATGATGGAAGCACTTACGTGTTCACTATAGAGAGAGATTTTCAGAGGATAATACCTGCCCAGCCTCTTGTCCTCTAGTCTGTGTTCATCTTTCTGGAGAACATTCTTTGTAACTGAGAAGAAAATTCAGACTCACTTTGTTTTGCAAGAGGATGATAATGTTTTATTTCCTGTCTGATGGCTGGAATACTTCATAGGTATTTTTCCCAGGACCCTCTGTTGCTTTTCTCTTGATGGTTTCCCTAGTGATTTCCCCACTGTTCAATATTCTTGCCTGATACTTTATGTATTACTCAAAATTGTTCAGAGGAGTGAGAGAGCAGCCTGTCTCCTTAGAACATTAATTGGCAGAGATTTATTCCCCAAGGCTTGATTATAAAAATCTCGTCTGCTATGCAGGTTATAGATTTATTCTTTTACTAGTCTTAAAAGACACACATACTCTGCATTAAGCCTATTCACATTTGTGTCCTTAATAAACAGGAGGAAATCTTAAAATTTGGGATTAATATGAGGGCATTTGTGTAGTGTTTTAAGTGTAATGTTCTAAATTACATACTCTTATTTCATGGGTACAAGTTATTTGTTAATAATAATAAATACCTTCTTGATCTTCAAAGATTATGTATGCAACTCCTTTTATTGCTGTTGGATAAACTACATCCTTCACGTCTCCACCCCTATTCTTCGCCTTTTGGAAATGAATCATCAATATGTCAGCCATGACATCATCTTTCACAATGCCATCTGGAATACCAGAGACCACAATTGTTTTCTCAGACTTGGCAGCTCGTCCTGTGGCCTGTGGACAGAGACATGACACACTGTAAATACAAGTTATATGTGCAATGACTTAGACCAATTAGCTGTTCCCTCCTCATAAGAGATTTTCCAGTACCTCTCTGATATCCACTCTGTCACACCATCCCTCCTGTTCCTAAGATCCATAATACACTTCTTTCCATCCCTGCAGCAGGAAGAATGCTGAATCAAGTTTTGATTCTCTCCATAGACCTCATAGAACATTTCACCAAAGAACTCCAGACTTAATTTTCATTTACATTAAAGGTTTGTCCACATTACAGAAGCACAGCTACGGTGCTGCAGCTGTGTGTGCACTGTAGCGCTGTAGTGTAGATGCTTCCTACATCAAAGGAAGGGAATTTTCCGACAGCGTACATAATCCACTTCTCAGAGAGATAGTAGGTAGGTCGATGGAAGAGTTCTTCTGTTGGCCTAGCTGCGTTTACAAGAGGGGAGGGTTAGGTCAGGTCAACCTAACTATGTTGCACAAGGCATGACATTTTTCTCAGCCCTAAGAGATGTAGCACGGTCAATCTAAGTTTTAGGTGTAGACCAGGCCTAAGGCCTTTTTACACCAGTGGTGTAAATTACATTCACATCCACTTCAAATGCCAAAGAGAGCAAGAGAAAAGACGACTTTTAAACTTAAATGGCTTCTAAAATGAGCAGTATTTGGTGTGATATTAATAAGACTACTTTTGTTCTATTTTCTGATTCTAACATTCCCAGTGTGAATAGAGTTGGAAAGCACTACTGTGACCAGAGTCCCAGGGGAGGCCACGCTGAGATTGTTCAGTCAGGGCAAAGTGCAAAGAATGGGGCAGACGATCCCCAAAACTAATGGATATTTCTAATACTTAGATTTACCAAACCAGCCAACAAAATAGCTTCTACAACACTTTACTGGTTACCCAGAAGCCAGAAATACAGTTCCTTTAAACAATCCAGCCTTGAGCTCCTACCCAGACAGCCAAGTCAAATATGATGAACAAATCTTGTTCATCATATAAAAAGTTCTACCAATCCCAGAGGATCAGACACATTACTCACCAGATCAATGAATATTTCAGATCTTACCCAAATACAGGCTTACAGCCAATTCTTATTAACTAAACAAAAATGTATTAGAAAAGAAAAGAGAGTATTGGTTAAAAGATCATTATACATACAGACTTGAACAAAATTCTTAGGTCAGTTTCATAGTACAGATGGTGAGCTTTAGAGATGCAAAGAGTTCTTTCAGAGCAAGTTCCATAGGTTACACTCGAATATCAGGGTGATCTAGACTGGAGCTGAAGATCTCAGTCTTGGGACTCAAACTTCCTGTGACAAAGGATCAGGGCCCTAGAGTTCTTTTTATAGTTCTCTGGCAGCCTCTTGACAGCAGGCATTCCTTGGGTGAAGCACTGTGGCTTTGAAGTAAAACCTTCTATTTCCTAAGCACCACTGATAATTAGCTACATGGATTAGCATCAGGCAACTGCCCCACCATTTACAGGTAGTTTACTACAAACTTCATAGAGAAATGAAGACAATGATACTACTACATTCACGGTTCATCTAAATGTTAACATCTCCTTTTGATCTCTGAATTAACAGAATACAGTGACAGACAGGAACCATTTGGTTACATTGTCAACCTCTAACAATATGGAGTCTGGTGGCACCTTAAAGACTAACAGATTTATTTGGGCATAAGCTTTCGTGGATAAAAACGTCACTTCTTCGGATGCATAGAGTGAAAGTTACAGATGCAGGCATTATATACTGACACATGGAGAGCAGGGAGTTACTTCGCAAGTGGAGAACCAGTGTAGACAGGGCCAATTCAATCAGGGTGGATGTAGTCCACTCCCAATAACAGCTGAGGAGGTGTCAATTCCAGGAGAGGAAAAGCTGCTTCTGTAATGAGCCAGCCACTCCCAGTCCCTATTCAAGCCCAGATTAATGGTGTTGAATTTGCAAATGAATTTTAGTTCTGCTGTTTCTCTTTGAA
>NC_048308.1:25506437-25528762 GCF_013100865.1 Trachemys scripta elegans
CCCCGGCCAAGCCCTCCCTCCCTCCCGATTTTCCCGGACATGCCCGGCTTTTGGGGATTTCCCCCCGGACGGGGATTTGAGCCCCCAAAAGCCGGACATGTCCGGGAAAATCCGGACGTATGGTAACCCTAACATAGAGTGAGTTTTGTAACAGTTGACTGATTTAAGAAGAAGAAAGTAAATAATTTAGTGTTTCATTATAGAGCCACCTATAGGAATGAAGTGTCAACAATTTCTGAGTGGCTATAAGCCAGGTCAGTTTTTCATGACATTCTTTATACTACTCTAAGAAGCTCTCTTCTGGATCTACACTCCAGAAGGTAGAGCCAGGCCCAGCATAGCAGTTACAAAGCCTGCAAAACATGCCACAGGATGATAATTTTTCACTGACATGGATTCACAGCCATGTGGATCACTAGTCTATTATTTCCAAAGGGAGTCAGAAGACAGATTCAATGACACAGCGTAGCAGTGCACTCTAAAAGCTTTTAATATGAGAAGACATGAGCCCTATTTTGATCAGGCTTCACATTTAAAGAGCTATACGCTTTATTTATGAAATGGTGATTTTCTTCAGTATAAGCCAATTTGTTTTTTGTTCATCTGATAACATAGTGGGGCAGATTTTTACCCCACTCTCGGGCAGCACAATGGCAATGAAGACAGGCAACTCCCCAGCTAGAGCGACTTCCCAGAACGCAAACAGCCACCAGAACTGGCACCTTCTACACAGCCTCTGGCACAGGGAATGGGAAGAGGGGAAGGAGGCACGGCTAGAATACTCAGCTGGCAGACAATCCCTTAGGAGGCCTTGCCAGCTGGCATGCTGAAGCAGCCCTGAGGCTGCTCTAACCTGTGCTCAGTACTGTGGCAAAAAAAGGCAAGGCGCCATAACTGGCTCCTTCTCTACTATAAAGAGTCTGTAAAAGAATCTGGCCACTCCAGGTTACCAGACACATATGTGGTCTCACACACAAAAAACTGTGGTCTAGTGGTATGACCATAAAAATGAGAGGACATAACTCCCAAGTTCCAGGTCTGACACTGACCCCTTCTGTGTCCTTGGGTCCTTAACATCTAGGCCTCCGGTTCCCCATCTGTACCATGCAGCTAGCAATACTGAATCATCTACCTCACAAGGAGATATGAGGATGAATTAATCTGATAATGTTTCTAAAGCGATATATAAGAGTTAAATAGTAGTGTTATTTTTCTTCAAACAAAGCAACGCCATCAATAGATTTTGAATTGCTGCCTCCATAATGGTTTACTGCTGCCAAGAGGAATACTGAGGTGAAGATGTTTAATTTTGATACTGGGGCATGAATGTGGAACCCATTAGTTTATATCTCTATTCTACACAATTTTAAAATGTTACTTTCACTGGAAAAAAATGTAGACCCCATTGTATCATAAGCTGAAGAAGTGAAATGAGTGAATAATAATGAGATACCATAGAGAATATTAATACTTTCATATTATACATTTTTTCAATACAGGAATTAATTTCAAAAGACAATATTTAAGAAAGAAGCCATTTCGGTTATAGATGCTGCATCTTTCAATGCATTTATGTTTTTTGACAATGTATCCAAGACAAAGATGCTCTCATTTTTTGTAATGCATGTTGGAACAGTACATAGAAAGAATGCTGTGTGGCTGCATGAATAGAAAAGAAAAGAATAGTGTCACAACATTCTAATCTCTTTCTTTTACATAAATGCCAAATTATAGAAGAAGAATCAATGGAAAATAAAGACCAGGCAGTTCCACTGGAGTTGTGCCAGCTTATATTAGCAGAGAATTTGGCCCTGAGTGTCAAGAGAAAGCTGAGACTTGTATTTGCAAGTCTTAAACTGTTAATCCTGTGATATTCTTTTATGGCAATAGCATTGCCTCATCAAACAACCTGAATGATACAGTGTGATGGGATAGACTAGGCCTAGAGGACCCCTGCTGGAGGCCTAAGGGACTTTCCACACCCATCCCAGGTGCAATAGAGGTATCCTCCAAGCGGCCTAGAGAGGCTGCAGGGAGCAGCCAATCAGGGCCCAGGAAGGCCATATAAAAGGAGCTGCGTAGCCAGACGCAGTCAGTTCCTTGCTGGAGTCAGAGGAGTACAACTGGTGCTCCTGGCTGGCCAAAGGGAACTGCAGCACCATAGACAGCCCAGTGCTGGCAGGGACCAGAGGAATGAGAGACAGCTCCTAGTTGGCTGCTGGGCCTGGACACAGATGAGCCCTGAAATAAGGGCAGGTCCCTCTCTACCCCCCACCTCTCATAGTCCACTAGGGAACTGACCTACAATTGGGCAGTGGTAAATTCCTCCTGAAGGAGATCTGAACTACTAAGAAGCCCAACTGGAGAGCTTGGGCTGGAACAGACCAAGAGGGCAAAGCCATTGCCACCAGAGAGGAAGCCCTGGGGGTATGGCCTGATAGCAGGGCTGGGACTGTCTAAAGACCACAGACACACCTGACCAGAGGGGGCACTTGTGAGAGGTTTAAGATTTAAGCCTTGATCTTGCAACTGGATCTGCAAGTGCAGACTCCTTATGTCTCATTTAAGTCAATAGGGCTGCACACAGATGCATGGATTCCTCCAAATGGGTTCCATTGCAGTCATTAGCCCTTAATCATTTAGCTGATGGAATATTAGCACAGTAAAATAACAGTTTATTGTAGAATTAGCTTGTTACACTCTACTTATTACACCTTTCTGCTTGCCTGCTCATCTTCGACCTGACATGTCGTCAGTGGGTCCTTCTTAACCGATTCTGGACTGGGCAAGGCCTTTGTGCAACCAATCAGCAGCGTTGGGGTCTTCAAGACAATCCAAGCTGTGGTGCAG
This sequence comes from Trachemys scripta elegans, assembly GCF_013100865.1. NCBI lineage: Eukaryota > Metazoa > Chordata > Testudines > Emydidae > Trachemys > Trachemys scripta. The sequence continues at coordinate 25,509,288 of NC_048308.1, forward strand.
ATCAAACAATGATACACGTTGTTGAGGAGTGCCTGCTAGCCAAATTGGTGCTCCAAGAGCTCCACTTGGCCACTAAGAACCCTATTGCTTTGCTATGCGAACACTAAATAAATAAATTGCACTCTGATCGTCTTGAGAACAGACTTTGTTTTTGTCAACCAGAGAGCAGCTTACGCACAGAAATACATTTTTTAAACTGACAGTGATTATATGAACAAGCTGCTTTCTGGCTGGCTCAAATATATGTAGGGTTACCTGGTTTTAACCGGAGTGGTTAGCCAAAGTTGGGGCCCTGAAGTTTGTTTCTTCTAGAAAGAGAAATTGATGATGGATTCAGGTATTTCTAATGCAATCCTGTTTGCTTACAAAAACATGTACAAATCCTCTTTCTCTGAATACAGCAGGAATCAAGCAGCAGGAGACAATTTCTTTGCTCACAGTCCCAACTCTTTCAGCCAGCACTTGGCCCAAAAGCTCACTCTTTCTTAGCTTTTTTTCCTCAGGATGGTGCTAACAGTTCTGCTGTGGTTGGTCCCTTGCTGCTGTCTCTCTGTTTCTCTAGTGTTTCTTCTGTTTCTCTTGTGACAGGTGTTTGCTAAACCAGTCCCTAGTAGGGTTACCACCTTTGAAATAAAATTAAAAAAAAAAAAAAAAAAAAAGCACCTCCGTTCCAAGGCAAGCCTGCTGCAACCCCAAACACAAGACAACTCCACAACGCCCCTCCCCCCCCAACAGCCACTTACAGTATTAAAGAGAACACATTTAGATAAGATTGATAACATTGCATGCCTCCTCACTCTCAGAATGACTCAAGCCCTCTCTCTCATACACACGCATGGTGCGCTTCCATGTTGGTGGGCTGACAGCTGCTGTGTTTTCAACAGTTTTGATCTGTTATTTAAACTGCGGAAGTGGGAACATTGCAGCCTCTTTAGCTGGACACAAACTTTTAACATTGGCTATCCCAGTGTATTGTTTTATTATTTAGCCGCCTAGTTACCCAGAGGGACTTAATGGCTTCTTTACATTTAGCCTGAATGAAAGAAGGCTCTTACACCCACTAACTTCGAACAGGTTTAATACAACCCTCGATGACCGTTTACTTTGGCTGAGAAATAATAGCTAGCCAGCACTTTGGTTAGTACACATTCCATATGGGAATGTCTGACTGGTTAATGTTTAATTTCAATGTGTTTTCTTAAGTTATTTGTAATTTGAGAGAATGACTGTTATTTAACTGGGCCTGGAGCAATTTCATTTGCTTTTATCAATTCAAACCACACAATTAATGTTTCAGCAGATAAACAGATGAATAGTGTTCCTGCACTGGGTTAGGGAGGCAGGTAGGGATGGGGGGGATTAGCCAGGAAAGATAACACAGCCCCTTCCCTTCCAAGGCCCTACTGCAACTGCACTGCCCAGCAGCTGGGCTGGGGGGTGAGGGGGCCAGAGCTAGTGCAGACTAGGCACAGGGCTTCTGCATGGATGGCCTTGACCTCCTGCAGCTCCTCCACAAACAGCAAGATTGTGGGGCAGACCCATGAGTGGCAAATCCTGCTCCTGCTCTGGCACGGCGTGGGGGAATCTCCAGGAGATTTTTCTCCCCCAGAGCTCCTTCACGCGGATTTTACGGCAGGCTGAGCTGGTTTTGACCACTGATGTTTTACATGCTACAGATATTAACTTCTAAAAGAATAACGACGCTAGAGTTTTTGCAGGCAGCCCCACGAACGGCCGGGCCATTCTCCAGGATCGGCGCTGCGCTCCGTACAACGCAACCCCCCGTCCAGAGCCCGCTAGCCCTGCCCTCAATTAGAGCCCGAAGTCCTGCCCAGCAAGCTCGCAGCCCCTCTGCTCCCCGCGATAACAAGACACGCACACGGTGTGAGACACTTGCCATGGCTGTACCGCTTGCTGCCTGGCCTGGGGAACGCAGCAACGATGCCGATTTACTTTCACTTCTTAGTTTGGTTTCCCTGACAGCCTGGGCATTCATCAGCCCGTCTCGGCGCAGGGCTTGCTGGGAACTGTAGTACCCTGCAGCCCTTGTCGGGGGAGAACAGTGCGGTGTAAAAGGAGACCGTCAACTACACGTCCCAGAAGGCAGTTCTCCCCGGGCAAGCGGCCGCTTCTCTTTAGACACTGAAGAGCTACACCCGCTGGGACCAATGGATTTACACAGACGGGTTACATTTGACCCTTAACCCCAAGGAGAAGCTAAGGGGATTTGCTATACAGGGGTTAGGTTTTAACTCTGGTGTCTGTGCCCGGTTTTCATTTTGATTTGTATGGTTTGTTTATAACTAAAAAGATGAAGCATATGATCAGGTACTGGTAAGAGCTGTGTGTCTTACCAGGTACTGATACACGTGCATGGTATAACTGATACAGCATAGGTCTTGTCTACGGCACATCATGCAGTAGCTAATGTGCACTCAGGTGTGAAACTGTCACAGATTGTCCTACATGCATTTTTGCTTATCTAGCTGGATCTATCCACAAATAAAGCTATGAAACTAAATTCAGGATGCTAAGTAGGAGGGGGAGGCGATAGGGAGTGAGTGGGGTGAGGATGGGCAGGGAAGAGACAGGGAGGAGTAATCCAAGATGAATGTGGTGACATGAGGAGGCAAGGCAGTCATGTTAAACCAGTTAGGCATAAAATAACGTATAAATCAAATGAGACTGAACTGAATGGCAGAGATATAGACTGTTGGTGTCGTTCATCTGTCATGTGGAAGTGCAGGAAGCCAGAAGTACTCTGACGTCCGATGTAATGGCATTGTGCTGTCCCTTTTATGGGGCAAGAAAAAGAAAGTGGTGAATCAGGCCCCTTGAGTCCCCAGTGAGGATTGTCATTGCCTTGTCTGAGTGCTGTAGAATTATTACTAGACTTAAAGTATGCAAGTAGCAAAGACTCTTTTTAAGACTTGATTTTAAATTGTCTTTTTTCCCCTAAAGTGTGAACTTGAAGAAAATTAGAATGAAGACTCTGCAATGAGTTATTGCATTCCCACATCTTTCCTTCTTCCTTGGCATGGTTTGCTGCAGCTTCTGAGAATGGAATCTTCAGTGCTCAGGGCTTGTCTGCATGGGGAAATAGCCTGAAATAGTGATTCCTCAACAGCTATTCTGCAGGAGCTCCCTGTGTGGGCACTCCTGTTCTACACTAAGAATACCGTTCTGTGGTTTAGCTTAATCCACTTATTTTGGTTTTAAATTCACATCCTAGTTTATTTTGCAGTAGCTTCCCTGTGTAGACAAGCCCTTAGACACTGTAGTGCTGGGTGCTATGGTAAAGCCTCACACAGAGAAATATTAAGTGCTTCCAGAGTGGCAAGACCCTTGGCAATCACACATCAGATTTCTTATCGATGATTCCTCCTCGCAGCTCCTTTGCAGTGCAGAATAATAAAACAATTTTCTAAAGAAATAATTAGAATACTTCATAGCTCGTATATAATGCTTTTGATCCATAGCTCTCAAAGTCCCTTACAATGGAAAGGAGAAATAATTGTCCTCATTTTATAGTTATTTTTCATTTGTGATATCAATTATCTAGTTCTGCTGTGGTTTTCTTTTTTTAAATGAAAGGAAAACAGTATATGTATTGGTTCTGTTTTTATGGCATGGATGACACAGAAACAGGAAGGTTAGGGTGCCTCTCCTGTTCAGTTCTCTTCTCAGTTTTACTGCAGTAAAATAAAAAAGGTAACAAGCAATGGTGTTTGATTTTTACATTGGAGCAACTTTAGTTCCATAACATTGTACCGAGGTTATAATCACAGAATGTCATGTATATATGGATGCATACATAGAACACCACTGAAAGGCAGCCACCTCAGAACAGACAGTTGGCAATCTACTAGCAAACAGCATTACTGTGAGGAATGTGGCAAATCTGACAAGTGCCATGGGATCCTTAGTGTTCATGTACAGCAGTGTGGAATCAAGGTTTGAAGGTATTGTTACCTCTTTTGACCAGAGCATTTAGCCAGTTTGGGGGGTCATGGGTTGTTCCCATTAGGAGAAACTGACCATGGAGTCAGGTATTTGTTTATTTACCAGAAATACACAAATTCTTGTTTCCCTGAACACAGCAGGAGATGGTTTCTTTCCTCACAAAGAACAGGAGTACTTGTGGCACCTTAGAGACTAACAAATTTATTAGAGCATAAGCTTTCGTGGGCTACTGCCCACTTCCTCGGATGCATATAGAGTGGAACATATATTGAGGAGATATATATACACACATACAGAGAGCATGAACAGGTGGGAGTTATCTTACTAACTCTGAGAGGCCAATTAAGGAAGAGAAACATTTTTTTTGAAGTGATAATCAAGCTAGCCCAGTACAGACAGTTTGATAAGAAGTGTGAGAATACTTACAAGGGGAGATAGATTCAATGTTTGTAATGGCTCAGCCATTCCCAGTCCTTATTCAATCCTGAGTTGATTGTATCTAGTTTGCATATCAATTCCAGCTCAGCAGTCTCTTGTTGGAGTCTGTTTTTGAAGTTTTTCTGTTGTAAGATAGCGACCCGCAGGTCTGTCATTGAATGGCCAGACAGGTTAAAGTGTTCTCCCACTGGTTTTTGAGTATTATGATTCCTGATGTCAGATTTGTGTCCATTAATTCTTTTGCATAGAGACCGTCCGGGTTGGCCAATGTACATGGCAGAGGGGCATTGCTGGCACATGATGGCATATATCACATTGGTAGATGTGCAGGTGAACGAGCCCCTGATGGTATGGCTGATGTGATTAGTTCCTATGATGATGTCACTTGAATAGATATGTGGACAGAGTTGGCATCGGGCTTTGTTACAAGGATAGGTTCCTGGGTCAGTGTTTTTGTTCAGTGATGTGTGGTTGCTGGTGAGTATTTGCTTTAGGTTGGGGGGTTGTCTGTAAGCGAGGACAGGTTTGTCTCCCAAGATCTGTGAGAGTAAAGGATCATCTTTCAGGATAGGTTGTACTCTCACAGATCTTGGGAGACAGACCTGTCCTCGCTTACAGACAACCCCCAACCTAAATTGGTGGTAATTGAAAGAAATATCACCTAATTGAAAGAAATATAAAAAATTACTGTTTCTGAAAAAGGTCTTATTTTTTGCTTGAAACTGATCTCCAGTTGTCCTTTATATAAAATCACTACTTTGCACTTTTAAACTGGATAATCCAATAGATTGAGAAATTCACAAATACTACCTGGTTCTTAAGATGTATTACTTAAAACTCTTCTTGATTTTACTTTGTTACTTTTATCTGCAACTTTTCACCAGTCCTGCTATGGTTAAACTTTTGTCAGAATTTCCATTAAAACCTTCATTCTTCAGGTTTTACATCTCAATGCTTTTCAATGATAGGGTTTATGCTGTTGATCTTCATGCACTTTTTTTTCTCTGTGCAGTTTAGAGCATCTGCTCAAAATATCAAGACTTTTTAAAGCTAATTGCTAAGTACACAATTCTCCCATTCATTCCATAGTTTCACATGCCTTTATTTATTCTGCATTTCATGTTTGTTATTTAGTGTAATCAATGTAAGCTTTTTCCACACATCAAGCAGTTAGAGAGCTGTAACCCCATACATTTACTTTCTTTGTTCTAAGCAGAAGGAAAACAAAAACAACTTTGACAGTACTTCAACAACAAAATACATGGTTGTATATAGAAAACAAAAAGTCATTTGTTAAGGCTGTGTAATCGAAATCTGACTTTCTGTATATAATACCTACAATCAATGTCTGATGTATATTTTTCAATGTCTTCCTACATAAGGTATAATACAAAATCCCTTTTGTACAGTGAGGTCTTTTATATCATGAAAATAATGATATTCACATGAATGCCTCCCGCCATGTTAAGTGACATTAGTTTTCTGCTGCCATATGACAGACTGCCAAATCATTCCAGCCCCACAAGGGTGGAGAAGGAAAAAGGCAGAAAGGCAAGAAATCCCCCTTTGGGAAGAGAGGAGACTCCCTCCCTTTGCAAGTCCAATTCAGTTCAAAAAACTTTTAATATAATTTAAGATGTGAATGAAGACAATAAATTCTGCCTTTTGTCCCTGGTTCAAGGGACACGAATGAAATCTGTGCTGCATTCCATATGCCCCTTTTCCAATTGTCCATCTCCATCCATTTACTGCTGCCCTCAGAAAGAGACCTCTCATAAATAATACATCCTTCCTAGAGAGAGACCTCATATTAACTCACTAAAGAGTTCAGTAGGTGTTGGATCAGGCCCCAGAAGAGGTATCAACATGCCAATAGCAGTGGAGATTATACTCCTGGGGGAATTCTGTGCCAAACAATTAAAAATTCTGCACACAATATTTTAAAATTTGGCAAAATTCTTCATATTTTATTTGTCAAAATAATACAATATAATGCCAATTTCAATTATTTTGGTAATTTATTTCAAAATATGTCAGTAAGAATGTCTGTAACAATACAAACAAACAAACAATAAAGATTCTGGTAATATTTTTTTTGGACAAATAGATTCCTTACTAGGCATATTAATACAGAATATTGAGTAATTCATTTAAATTACAATACAGAACTGTGTTTCCTGCACCCATCAGAAGCAGTGCAAAAGCTTGGGAGTTTCAGGAGTAACGGAGGAGCTGAGGGAGAGGAAAGGAGCCTGGAGTGAACCTGGAGGGTTGTTGGGTGTGGGTGGGAGTTTTTTTTTTTTTTGGTGGGGGAGGGGGCAGGATTGTTAGGGAGCCTCCCCCATGCAGATTCTGGCTGATCACAAGCCTCTCCCATTCAATCAGGCACATCTGCCCCTGTCCCCGCATCCCTCCATCCTGATGGGTCCCTGCAGCCTCCGTCCTCATGTGGCTATGTACCCCCACTCCCATTCAACCCCTGGCTCAACGCTGTCAGCCCCTAGCTCTGGAGCCCACTAGCGCCCCCCCCCCCAGTCTGTCCTCCCCATTAGCCATTCTGAACCCCAGTCTGTGATCCCCCAGCAGCCCTGTGTGCACCACTCTGTCCTATCTGGCTCCATGGGCCAGGTGCTGTGATGAACTTCTACTCCTGGCGGAATTCTGTGCCACTGCATGCGCACAGAATATTTTTCCTCTGCAGAAAGCAACCTTGATCAAGTTTCAGGTGTTGGTGAGGGATTTAGGGGTTTGGTGGACCCGCGTACATTAAGCAAACTCTAAGGTTTCAGGTGAGCTTTGCACTGAGATCTTGGCTTTGTGTAATATTTGTTGTAGAACTTTACAAGGAATCTCTACAAGCCAGAACCAGTGGGTTTCACATAGCTGTGCTCTCAAGACATAAAGGCATGTCTACACAGCAGTTAAATACATGAGGCTAGGCTGGGTCAGCTGACTCAGGGCTGTGGGGCTTTAAAATTGTGATGTAGATGTTCAGGCTCTGGGACGCTCCCACCTTGCGGGGTCCCAGAGCCTGGACTCCAGCCTGAGCCTGAACATCTACATCGCAATTTTATAGCCTTGCAGCCCAAGCCCCCTGAGCTTGAGTCAGTTGATCCAAGCCAGTCGCAGGTGTTTAACGGCTGTGTAGACATTCCCTAAGAGACTTGGCATTATGCAGATGAAAGGAAGGAAAGGCAGGCAGTTCTTCTTTTCAAGTGTAAATTTTGAAGATTAAAAAGCACAGATATTAAAAAGACAAAGTCTGCAACATTTTTCCATTATACTATGTCACACTGGGCAAAGTGAAAGTCCCAGCTGTAACACTTCATGCCACATTCTCAGTGTCTTCCTCAAAATAGGCTAGTTTGGTTCCTGTTGCTACATATCTGATGTTCTCGATTTCCCCGCCGCCATTGCTAGGCTTCTGAAAATGAATTTCAATCATGTCCTGCATGCTCTCCTCATCCTCCTCAACCTCTTGGATTCCTGACAACAGTATGGTCCTCTTGGAAATCCCAGAAAATATCTGGTAAGGAGGAAAACACACATTGTATGTTCAGTTTCAGGAATTGATAGGTTGCACAGTTAAAAATGTCAATGTGAAGATATCGCTACAACCTTGCCTTTCATTTTAGGATTTCTACTATGGTGTTGGTCTAGTACTAAAATCAGTGGGAGGTTTGAATTCTATAGAGTCAAACAATCCTGGATATTTGCATCTGGGCCAAAGTGGGCCAATACACACTGGAGTGCATATTACAAATATGGGAATAGAGAAATCATTTCTAACCTCATAGGTAGATGGATAAAACTTTATGCAGAGAAAAACAGCTTACCGAGAATCCACTGATATACATGAACTGTGGGGTTTTGCAGAGAGGATTTACCGTTTGTAAAACTTTTTTGGGTGCTTTTAGTTTGATTGGGAATGTTGGTATAATATACCCATTAGCCACAGCACAGGTAATGAGGGATTAAATTAATGCTAGATTTAGTGGTGCTTTTATGATATGAACACCGATTCATCAATTGTGTATAACTTAAATGAGAACAATTAAGCCATAAAATACCTGATGGAACCCTATCTCTGCCCTGACTGTAGCACAGACCCAACACTGGTTACTGCTGTGACACATGATCAAAAAATCATTTGTGTGTAATTTCTGAGTGAATTACAACCCTCATATTGTAGGTCATAAGATCATCAACAGAGGAACAGGCTATGGGGGACTCTCTGCAAGGAGTGAACACTCCCCACAATCTGTAAAGCTCACAGCTCCTGTGTCCCAGAGGAGCCTAGGGCCAGGTTGGTAGATGTACAGCAATGTGAATTCACCAGCAAGCTCTTGTATACACCCACCTAAAATGAGGCAGAAACAGCTGTTCTGAGAATACAGCAGTTTTCCTGCCATTCCGTGACCTGAGGGGAAGATTCTGATCACAATCCATGCCCCCCGAGCACAGATTATTTGCTGTTTTAGGATGTAGTGTCAATAGGATTAATTTACCTGAAATTTTTCCAAGTGCTTTTCTATGCTTGGGGAAACAGAAAGCATAAAGCGCTTTTCATTTATGCAGAAAGGATGCTTTGTACATCTCACACAGTTGTCAGCAACTAGAACAAAAAATTCAAAAGTGGAAAATAAAATTAATGCTATCTAAGGTGTATTTTGTAAGCACATCAGAAACAAGACCAATCCTTTTAGTATATAGTTAGAAACAAAATACAATTTTGTAAAGTTTACTATTTCAAAATTGTAATTGACTTTTATGACAAAACAGACGTTAATTAATTGTCCACTAAAGTTTATGGACCAAATCTACAGCTGATGTAAATTAATGCAGATCCACTGATTTTAGTGGAGTTTCACACATTGACACCAGCTGAGAATCTGGGTAACTTCTAATGGCATGACATGACAAGTATATTTTCCCACTTTTCTCTTTCCTGTAAAATGAAGTCCAGTAACGTAAAGGCAGAAGAAGTTTTGAATACTGTAATGTGAGGGGGGAAATATCAAAGCTCACAAGCTGTGTATGAATTCATATTTGATCCAAAAGGAATGTGATTAAACACAGCTGTGTTTAAAGAACTATGGCCCTGAGTCTTCTCATTTACAGTGGAATAAATAAGGAATAATTCAAGTGAAGTCCGTGCAGGTCCATCAGGGTAAAAACAATACAGATGAGTGCAGAATCAGGCCCTGTAACTTTAGCTAAAACTATGTCATATAAAATACCTCCAGGTTTGAGGAATGTAACAATGGCTGTGCGAGACCTTCTGTCATATCTCACATCCTTTACTTCTCCTCCTCCTTGTTTGGATTTGTAGAAATTCAGTTCTATTTTGTCTCTGATCCACTCATCAGGTATTGGTAGATGTGGTACTTCAGAAACATTGATCTTCTCTCCAGAAATTGTTACATGGAGCTAACAAAAAATATACTTTATTTTCTTTATGTGCTACAGTACCTGTTCGATACAGTTTTTGAAAACAAAAGTACATATTCTTGAAGTATCTCAAAATTTTTTATATTGGCTTGTCAATTACCTCAAATTTGACTCCTGTTTCTAGTGTAACCGGCATTGCTTTCAACTCTATCTTTTCATTATCCAGGCTCACAGTATGATTACCTCTTCTTATCAGTTTCTGGGCAACTGCAAGGGAAATTAAGATGATTTTCAGATAGCTTTACACTAATGAAAAGTATTCCCTAGTGCCCTTAGCCAAAAATCTCTTTTGCATCACCAAAAGTGAAATAAATGGGAATGAGGTGCCTAAGTCCTTTTGAAAATCCCACTCGGCACCTATCTGCTTCGTTAGGTGTTTAAATACCTTTTTAAAATCTCACCACTGTATGCAATGTGCATCACTAGTAAAGTATTTTAGGATCATCAGAATGAAAGATGCTATCTCTATATACAATATTATGGCTAAATCGCTACCAATAAGAAACATTTTGATTCCAGCTAAGAGTTAATTGAGAAATAAGGCAGGCTCTTGCTTTATGTGAAATTTTATTTATTAGTTTGCAAACAAACTATTCAGTTTAATTTAAATCTGGATCAACTAAGTTCCAACCTCCAACTCCACTGCAGGCTCGGATTGCCTGCATTTTAATGGGGTACAGCTGTGTCTGGAAGAGGCTGATGTAGGGAAAACTGCCCTATATCAATTGGCAAGGATTTACTAATATTGACTATAAGTCTGTACATTAATGTTGTGAAAGATAACATTGACTGATCCAAAGCCCACTGAAGTCTGCAGAAAGACTTGCATTGATCTCCATGGGCTACAGATCAGGCCTCATCCCTCTGTGAGGTAGGATCTATGTAACTGAGGGTCGACTGCTGGTATTCTGTGAACACCTGTCAGCTGAGTTTAATTGGACTAGAGCTGATGCTAACATAGTTGGCAAAATTCTCCTCTCACAAGGTGCAGTTGTCTAACTCTGTGCACTCATCTGAGTGAGTGCAGAATTGGGCTCTGAATGTAGAGAAAGTGGGAGTTATTAACTGATTGTCTCAATATTGTCTTCAACTTTATTTGTGATACCATGAAAATGTTTGCATTAAGGCTGAGAGCCAGATTCTGGTGCTCTTACTCACTGTAAGCAGGTTCCCCCTCCAGCCCTGGAAACCCAGGCTAGTTAGCCCTGGTGATCAAATAAATTGTTGTTTAACCCCATATCCCTTGCTGTTAACATGAAATACATTAATAGTTATATTTAAAATATGGACCATACCATCCTCCTCTTCAAAAGTGAGAACAGCTTGTCTTTGCTGCAATCTGAATGGAATTTTTGCAGCTATGTGAAAAAGGCAGCAAGTATTCAAAAATGTGTCGTCACTCTCAGCATTTTCCATCCTAGTAAACTTCATTTTCTTTTTCGGTATCTCTCTTTTAATCTAATATTGTAGAACCAAGACAGGAAATGACCAAGTTTAAATAATTTATTAAGCAACTGAAAAAATGTACAGTATGCATCTTGCCTCACTCTGCAGTAATTTTTTTAAGGCTAATATATAGTAGGGCTGAATTCACCACTGATGTAACTGGACTGAAGCAGGACCAAGTAAACCTAGACCATCCCTGACAGGTGTGTGTCTATCCTGTTCTTACAAACTTCCAGTGATGGAGATTCCCCAATCTCTCTTGGATCCTATGTCCCCCTAAGGAGTTTGGTCTGTAAGCTTTTACTTTTCCTCCCCAATAAACTTTGAGCCCAAACTTGTCCTTAGGTACTAAAACTCCAGTTGAAGTAAGTAGGGATTCTACCTGCAGGATCAGAGCTTTGATGTGTAGAACTTTTAACACCAAAGGAAGTACAAAACATTGTGCATAAGCCGATATCACAAAGCAGTTTATGGTTACTGTTTGTGCTACATTGACTGTAGCTCTTTGGTAATAGAAGGCCTGCTAAAATTGCCTTGCACGTTATTAACTTAGTAAAATAAACATGAATGTTACAGTGTTTCATGACATTTGCAGCAGTGTAGCCAAAAGAGAGTTCTGATTCTGAACTCACCCATATTATACCAATATAACTCCATTGACTTCAAATGATTTGCATGCTACAAGTGAGATCAAAATTAGGCTACATGCAATTTTGGAAAATGAAAGTGACAATCATGGTTTTTGTTTTTTTTTCTGGTAATGGACAAGTCCCTTTTCTTTTGACTTCCCTTTCTGACAGAGATATAAAATATGAACTCATGAACCTGTTATGCACTTTTTTCTTCCAAATTTTTCCATTAAAACATGTACTGATCTTTCTTGTATCTCCCAGTTTTATATTTCCATTTTCCCCCTCACTGTCAAGTGCATTTATTAACTTTGCCAGAGAGAGAATGAGAAGGAAAGCAATAGCTGAATTTCATACTGAAGTCAATGGAGCTACACCGATTTACAAAACTGATGATCTGGCCCGTAGAGTGTAGAAATTCAGAAGTAAAATGTGTCCATTTGAAAGCTATATTGTAAATATTTCAAATAGCAATTACCCGAAAATCCTGTGAAAGCTTTGAACTCTTTGCTGCAAGGTCATCTTTGAGCTTCTGAATCTCCCTCCGCAGCTCAATATTTTGCTGCTTTACTACAGTAAGATTTCTCTGCAGATTACAAATATATATATATATAATGCATAATATGTAGAAGAGTTAAATTTTGTATTTCAGTAAAAAGTAGTAGGCCCTAGAAATTGGAAATTATGAAAATGAATAACCAACCACGCAACCATCAATGGCATGAACAATTATGAGATAGATTAAAGCAATGGTACAAATTACTATCCAGTAGGTAAGTTTGCTGTCCAAGGAACAGCTCCATTCAACTTAAATAAGAAAAGTAAGATTTCTGAAACATTTACATACCACCATAAACTTACACTGCACTTTACATAGTTAGGCCCTGAACTTTCATATACACAAGAGGGATTTATATATGTGAACAGCCTCGTTGAGTTCAATGAAATTAATTGTGTGCATTAAATTATTCGTGTGCACGATGGGGTCCTAGATAATCTATATTCCCTGTCCTGAAGAGTTTACAAACTGAGGGCCAGTTCTTGGCCCCCTCCCACTCCACTCCCTTTATGCCACTCAAGAGGTAAAAGAGAAGCAGAAACCAGCTGCATTTCCACAGCTCTGGATTTCTTAGGTGTAGGGGAATCCTGAGTGGGTATACAGCCAATGTAACCAGCTCCCATGCTAGCTGTCTTGTGGTGCCCTGCATAGGGAACACATCAGGATTAGAAAGAGGACATGGCAGAAGTGATGAGCTCCAGTTATCCAGAACTAGTGGGTGGCTTCTTTAGCGCCATTATCAGCTCATGGCATTTACATCAGTTCCCAGACTGCTCTAATATCTACCAGGGATGGTGAAAACAAAAGTTATGGGTTTGATGTAGAAATTACACGGTAAGAGTCTATGCCCCCAGTGTTGTACAAGTCAGACTAGGTGATCATAATGGTGTCTTCTGACTTTAAAATCTATGAATCCATGATCAGAGGGCCACAGTAGCTCTCTGAGAACATCCCAAAGAGCAGAATGAGTACAGCAGAGGATTTGGGGTTTAGAGCCTGATTCTGCAAATGCTTGTGCATCTAAGTGACTTTACCAATGAATAATCCCATTGACTTTGGCTGGGAGTATGTACATTTGTAAAGTTACTCACATATGTAAAGTTTTTCAGGATTAGGCTCCAAATAAGATAAGACAAGACACAGAATGATGATAATGCAGAGAGGATACAGGTTATTGATAAGAGAAAGAAAGGATTGCTTGAAATAGAGGGTTTTCAGGAGGGATCTGAAAGAGGACAGAGACAGCACCTGTAGGATGAGGACAGGGTATTCCAGGTGTAGCAACAAGTTACAAGCACAAAGCTGAGTAGAAAAAAGAAAAAGGGCACAGTGAAGTAAGAGGACTGGGAGGAACATAACGGGGAAGTAACAACAGAGATGTAGAATGAGGCAAAACCGTGTAGAGCCATGAACACGAGGACAAGGGGCTTGAATTTTATATAATTTGGCTACTTACATTCTTCTACTATGACTGAAGTTCTCTGTAAATTAATGTACCAGCAAAACAAATTAAATCCATTATTTATTGGCTTGAACATCATCTACATGAAAATCATTATTAAAAATACCTTAGGATATTGAGAGCCTCTGAGCTACAGCTCATAGGTCAAATCTAAAACTGTACTGCAAATCTCTCTCCCAGATAAGCCACAACCATCAGCCCCTGACAGTCTAGGAAGAGTTCACTGCCTATCACTCATGTTCCAAATGCCTAGATTACATACCCCAAGGACAATTACCAACTCATTCTAAAAGGAAGCAGAGGATAACTTTGCCTTGGTAAGTAAACTTTTGTGTTTTTATGCAGCTATGTTAGCTGCAAACTTTCTCAGGTTGCAAGCTCTCTACAGTTATGTAGAAATGACTAACTCTCCTGAATGCTCTAAGCTTTTATGAGGAGTTTTATTAGGAAGTTTTGTTTTAAAGTTTTCTTTATGTAATTTGATAGTGCAATTGAATGACCCAACTCAACACAATGTGGACTTTAGTAAATTGTAAGACTGTGCTGTCAGTGGGAGCCTTGGACCAGGTGAAGGCAAATTCTGTTAGCCATCACTTTTTACCTGTGATGTAGAAAGTCTTAGCTTTGCATGCATTCTTTCAAATAATTACTGCAAGTTTTTTTTTTTTTTTTTTAAATCGTGTAACTTCTGGTTTTTTTTATAAAATGATGTGCTAAATATTCTGGCCCTACAAAATGTAGCTCTGATGGCGCTGTTTGGATTGAAAGGGGAAAGTACTCCAACCTACAAGGAACACTTCTACAGCTCTTCTCCAAATGTTGATAGCTATGGGTAAATTCTCTTATTACCTCCTGGTTTTCCTTTTTTATCATGCTCTCCTTACATTGCTCCTCTTCTAAATCCATTAGCTTTCTCAGCTCATCTTGTGTCTGGTCTCTCTTTCCATCAGCACTTAGTTTCAAAAGAAGGAGCTCATCTTTTTGTTTTTCAGCTTTTTCCAATCTTTCCTTGACATTGAAAACAACAAGTACTTTAGTATATTTTCATTAGAGCAAACAAAACATTGTAAAGTCGGTTTAGAAGCAATCTTTGGGCAATTTTTTTCTTTTGGACACATGCATGCTGCTGCCGGCTTCAGTGGAAACCTAAGAGCTGTACAGTTCATACGCACCTTCCATTTTTCTAGTTCTTCTTTAAGATTGTCAATCTCATCTATCTGTGCACCAGAATGGTCAGTAACTTTCAGATTCTAGAAAGACAAGAAAACGCACAGTACTATTTTTTTCACTCTATAATATCACAATATATGTCATGCTAGAGAGACTACATTCACTTGTTAAATCGTTATCTGTACAAATCAGACCAGCAGTGTTCAAACTATACTAGTAAACTGAAAAGAATAACACTTTGCACTAGTTTGAAATATTTTGCTACTGTAGTTATTAGTTAATCAGTGACATGACAGTCCAGTTCTTGACTGAGAGCCTTTTGCTGCTTCTCTGCAACTCTGCCAGTCCAGGTGGGTGATGGGGAGAAAGTGCTGATTAGGCAAATCTGATAGAGACATGCTGAATTAGATATTTCCAGTATTTTCATGCAGAAGTATAACAGATGCACTATAACAATGAGTTTCTCATTTTTACTCTTTCACTTCAATAAGTCTTGACAGTTAGACAGAAATCACTGAACTACTGTTGTGGTTGGAAAGGATATAAATCTCAGAAAATGGATTTCGGTCATTAAACATGGGGACCTAATTGGAACTATTATCCAACTGCAAACTAGGGCTAATAGTTCTGACACACCGTGGAGGCATGCTGCCCCATGTTCTTCCAAAAAGAACTAAGATCAGTGTGGTCAACTGAGGTCAATGGTTTACTCACAGTGTATAAAGTTATATAGATAGCCTTGGCAGAATTTGATTATTTTTTTTTTAATAATTTCAATGGATAATATCAATGTTTATTTTTAAGCATTTTTATCAATTTAAATTTTCACAGTTGTGGGAAATTATGGGGGAGTAAGATAACTAATGCTAGCATCTATTGAGATTCAAAAAGTTAAAGCTTTATAATTGTTAAAACACAATTTGTCATAATCACATCAAAATATACAAAGCAAATGTCCTTCAATCAACAAATCATACTTGTTTTTACTATTCATTTCGCTAGTCCATTTGTAACAAGCCTAATACAAAAGTTTAAATCATTACTTGGGCAGCATTTTCCTTACTTTGCCTATTTGTAAATTTCAATTATTATTGATGGAAATTTTTGTGTGTGAACAGTGAAATTGACATTTACCAACAAAATTCTAATCCCTCCAAGCCTAGTTATAGGTGTATAAGTCTTTGCAGGAGCAGGACCTTAGATGATTAGATTGCCAAGAATAACATAGGGAGGGAAAAATAGGATCAAAAAGTATTTCAGAATTTAAAAATTAGAATGCAGAAGTTCACATACAGAGAAAACTTGTAGCTGGGCTGAGCACCAGAAATGAAGGAAAAACCCTTCTTGCTCCATTTTATTTCTGGTTGCAATATTCTGAAAGAGAAAAATTCCAGAAAGACCTGCAGAAAAATCCCTCTTGTTTCACTTAAGATTATGTAAAACTGGAATGTGAATCATAAAATTTAGGCATAGAAAAGACCTATTAGGTAATCGAGTCAGTTTCCATGCCAAGCTGGATATTTCACAAAATATTTTCTACAAAATATTTTCCAGTGCTTTGTCCCGTCTAGTTTTTTTTTTTTTTTTTTAAAGTGTGATAGGAAAAGAGAGAGAGAAAGGAGACACAGGCTATAATTGGAAACTGTTCAGAAAAAAAATGCCTATTTATTACTGAAAAATATCTTACAGCACCAGCTAAACATCTCCATTTAGAGATCTCTTTTTCAAATAGATTCTTATAGCATGGCACAACAGAAAATACTTACAATAGAGTCATCTTTTAAGGAACATGGTTGACTTGTTAAATCCATTGAACCCTGAGGAAATAGAAACAATACACCACTTTCACAATATGTAGAATATACAGGATAGTATAATAACCTGAGAGCAAGACATGCCAAGATTTCTACAGTGCACAACTTAAGGCTTTGATACGGCAAACACTTAAGCATGTGTTTAACTTTATGCATACTGCATAAAGTTAAGCATGTGCATAAATCTTTGCAGGTCTGGGATTTATGGAAATAATCTGCACATCTCATGCTTACACTGAAGTTTGATTTAGTCTTGAGGAAATTAACATTAATGCAATAAAACTGCAAACTAACTTAACTGAGGCTCATATTGAAAATCTGATCCATGAATAGAATTCTTATTAGTGTCAATTGGAAATTTTTGAACAAAAATGGATAATGGCCTTTCCTTTTGAATGTATTATTTGTATTGCAATTGCAGCTAGATGCCCCAATTAGGATCAGGATTCCACATAATACTTGTGATTGTATTGAATGCAGGCACTGATGCTGATGTCATATCACATTATAGTACATCAAAGAATCAATGTTAGAGAAAATAATTTGTTATCATGGCAGGACTTGTTTTCACAATAATGTTAACTAATCACAACAATCTTGTGAGGGAAGTAAAGCACTTAACTATGTTAGAGATGAGGAAACTGAGACAATTAATAAAACCATCTCTTGGTTATTTCCCTATATAACACAAAGTATGATGATTTTAAAAATAAATTATTTTACCAGAATAGCAGCATCCTAGATAAATATACAGCTAATTAGATTTTTTTCAGTATAAAGATTGTTTATTATTTCATAAAATAGAAACAAAGATAAAAAGAACATACTTCATTATGAGTTATAAGGCCAGTGTTCTATTATATTTAATATTACAATAATACGAGGATGTTATATTGAAACACACTGGAAAAAGTTTATCCTGGAGGTAGTGAAGTTCCATATAAGAGCAAGGATCCACTTGTGCACATGTGATGTCAGAACAGGGCAGGGCGGGGGCTACAAACGTTTTCAGAGTTGTCCCCTTAGCTTTCAAATATTGTATGCACTTGCTTAATTACATGCAAGTAGTGCATTAGCAGGATCAGGGTGGTGTTAATTTTTATGTGTTTATCTTGTTGTGTCAGGACCACACCTTCCTTTCTGCAGTATTGCCAACCCCAAGTGTTCCAAATAACATTTTAAACGCGCCTCGTGATTATCAGATTTTTTCCCCAAAAAGGGTTAGTTTTATGTGATTTCTGGTTTCCAAGCTTTCAAGCATACTTGGGTTATATTTTTAAGCTTTTCTCTGCAACCAGGAGGGCTAGAAAGTTGCACAGCTTTTTCTGGTTTTATTTTAATGAAAGCTGCAATTCTCACACATTCACTTGTCTCTAGGAGGTGGGGCATACAGTAAAACTTCTGTAAGCCTTGCGATAAAATCACAAGTTAGCACCACTGCTTCTGCTTGGAAACCACCTAGAACACTTCGAGTGCCATTCAAAAGAAATAACAGTAATAATATTATTCACATAAAAATCTGCTATATGTAACATACCAAATAATCATAGAATCATAGGACTGGAAGGGACCTCGAGAGGTCATCTAGTCCATTCCCCTACAGTCATGGCAGGACTAAGAATTATCTAGACCAGCGGTGGGCAACCCGTGGCCTGTCAGGGTAATCTGCTGGTGGGCCGCGAGACAGTGTTTACATTGACCGCCCGCTGGCGTGGCCACGGTTCACCATTCCCGGCCAATGGGAGCTGTGGAAAGCGGCGGCCAGCATGTCCCTGCGGCTCGCGCCGCTTCCTGCAGCTGCCATTGGCCAGGAACGGTGAACCATGGCCACTGGGAACTGCGGGCAGCTGTGTCTGCAGACGATCAATGTAAATAAACTGTCTTGCGGCCTGCCATGGGATTACCCTGACTGGCCATGTGCAGCCCACAGGCTGCCCACCATTGATCTAGACCATCCCTGACAGGTATTTGTCTAACCCACTCTTAAAAATCTCCAATGATGGAGATTCCACTGCTGTAGTCTGGAGCCCAACAGCTCTGCCTTACTCTTGGGTAGTTCCAAATCCCTGACAAGGTCATTCAGTTCACCTTGTGTTATGAGGTGTGGTTCAGAGGAGGAGGATGGGAGAAAATGTGGGTCCTGTGACATTGATGGTTCAGGACCAGAAGTTTCATCCTCTTCCTCGTCTGACTCAAGTGAGAATGATTCTGGTGCATCAGGAACCGGCAGTCCTTCTCCGTGGGGTACTGGGCGTATAGCTGATGGAATGTTTGGATAATGCACAGTCCACTTTTTCTTCTTTGACACACCTTTCCCAACTGGAGGCACCATGCAGAAGTAACAATTGCTGGCATGATCTGTTGGCTCTCTCCAAATCATTGGCACTGCAAAAGGCATAGATTTCCTTTTCCTGTTCAACCACTGGCGAAGATTTGTTGCACAAGTGTTGCAGCATATGTGTGGGGCCCACATCATATGTGTGGGGCCCACATCATATGTAAAATAAAGGTGATAGGCTTTCTTAACCATAGTGGTTATACTG